>NC_068441.1:47647897-47690397 GCF_023373465.1 Oncorhynchus keta | reverse complement strand
CTAGTGTGCTCACTTCCAGATAACTTCTACAAAGTAGTGTACATTAGTTCCATTACCCTAAATATCAGTAGGGTTTCAACAGAAATCACTATGAAAACCGAATGGACATTACTAACTTAACAACTTTATAACTGTCTTTGCCTTATACTCTTTTGAGCTATCTTGTGGGGGAAAAGACTGAGGCTAGTATAAAACCTGAATATGTTTTGGATAAACATGAGAAGAACATGAACGGACAGTAACCGGCAGATAGACACAGCTAATGTTGCACAATGTGTGTGCCCGGTAAACACCTGACAGACATCCATGTCTCAAACCATGTTATGTCACATTATGAAAGCAGATGGGCATGTTATGTCACATTATGAAAGCAGATGGAGAAACTGCAGCTGCACAAGCTCTGGTGGGCGGGTGGAGCTGTATGCTAATGGAAAGGAAAAGTTACGGGGAATTAGTCTACTGCCTTCACTATGGTAGAAACTCCCGATGCAAATGATTGTACCTATGCAATCTCATGTAGACAAACAGTCACACACAAATAAACAAAAAACACTTATCCCCACAAACCTTCCATTGAGTAGTGAAAGGAGCTCTCCTGCATGGTACAGATCGTTGCGCGTCACCCTGCCGAAGCGAAAAGAGTTCAGGTTGCAGAAGGTGACAGCGGGGAATATCATCAGCGGGGTCACTATCTCGTCCAGCTTGGTAACGTGAGGGTACTGGAAGTAGAACTGAACCCGGTCCACACACACCAACACCAGGAACCCCAGAGATGCCAGGAAGAACAAGATCCACAGGCACCGCTTGATGCACATCCGTTCGTAGGTGAACAGGTGCGAGATGCCGTGCAGTGTGGACCTGCTGGCGAAAACTTCGATAGGCACCGGTGGCTTGAAGGAGTCCACCATCTCTTCTGACTCCGCGTTGAGATCCATGACGAGGCTATATGGTATCAGTGTGAAGGGGAAGAATGGGAAAGTACTAGCAGCGAAGGGAACGCTATTAACACTAGAGAAGGAAGGAGGGTACCAACGGTGAGTATGTGAGTTCACGCCCTTCTACACATGGATTTATATGTTCCTCATCCAGGCCGTATGAAATGTTGCGTCACTGAATCCCCCCAAAAATAACACCATCTATCTAGGCTACCAGTACATTCTTCGGATTATTTGACAAGAAACTCTACTATTTCGTGCACAATTTCCCTTCAGACGGTTAATGTAATAACTCAAACATATGTCCAATATAGTCCCATATTTACGCGCATAAGATAGATGCCAATATATTCTCTCCCATATACTTCAGGAGCGATTCCCGCAACACAAGTTGGTGTCTCTTACAGGCATGCAAAAGAAAAACTCACAGCAAAACCACAGCAAGAACTGAATGTATTGGTGTCAAGAGATTGTTCAGGAGATGGTTCAGGAGCGCAAATGGTATAAAACAAACGCTGTTTCTCGGGAGACGCTGCTAGTTATATGCCCATATAACACGCTGCGTTCCTTCCCGCCGGCTTTCACTTGTACAAACCTCAGAAAAACATTGCCAATGAAGCCTGCTCTGGCCGTTTTAGTACAGATCATGCGGTTGCATCCTGTCAAATAGCGGGAACTCTACGAGAGACTGTCTTGTTACATTCCCGGTGAGAAAACAGTGAGCGGGCGCTTCGGTCAGGCATCAACCGCATACACGCTGCCTTTCATCCTCTCTCAGGAACAGCACCTACTACAACAATGCAATCATCATAAACTCCCCTTTTAACAGGAAACACGATTTAGGATGAAAAAGGTCTGAATTAAATCATGCGTAGGCTAATAATCAGCTAAATGTGTAAATCCAATTCCAACACATTAGGGGGTGAAACGCAGAGGGAACCTCGGAAGCTGTCGACCGAAAACAGCATTTCCCTGATCGATTAACTTGGATGTCCGAATAGGAGGAGAGTATGGATAGGATGGCACGTGTTTTACATCGGGTGACGAAGTCGGTTGGAAAATACAGACATTTAAGACCCGCACGAGTCTCGGACTGATTCTTGCCTGTCCTTAAAAACCACGGCAGCCTGTATCAAATTCACCAAAATGTGTGTGTGTTGTTTGTAAGCAACATTCACCAGCGGTAGAAAACAGGGACAGTGTCGCTGAGGCAAGAAGGTAGTGATGGTTCGAACGAACGGTTCATTTTGAACAGTTCTTTTTGGTGAACCTTCGGCAACCGAATCGCATCGGTGAAAGAGCCGTTCATTTTGGCCCCCTGATTTGCAAACTGCTACTACTATTTATTTTCAGCTCAAAACAACGTTTTTCTGCATTGTAAGTTACACAATAATTATCTAAAGAGGGTGAATCCTCGCTGCATAAACAATACATAGTGGGGAGAGCACGTCAATCTGGTTTACGCTCATTTTTACAGTGCAAAAAAAAATAAAAAACGTCGGCTTGCATTCCTCATTTGTCTTGGCAAAAAAATTATTTTGTGTATGTACACCCTGAACGATGGTCTGAACAGTCTCAGAAACGGATTGTTAATGCTGATGTGAGCTAAACGAGGTGTCTGTCTGTTACACATGTCAAAATAATAGAATAGGCTACCCACCAGCCTCGATCGACAAAAGTGGTGTAAAGTACTTATGTAAAAAATATTTCAAGTACGACTTAAGTAGTTTTTTGGGGTATCTGTATTTTACTATTGATATTTTTGACAAAATAATGTACTTTCTACTCCGTACATTTCCCCTGACACCCAAAAGTACTGAATTAATGAAATGAATAACATTTTATTTTCGTGTCAAATCGCCATTTGGCAACCGATCTCTTCCGGGATTAATTTACACATAAACAAACATTACAATGATTCACTATGGTAATTAAATGATCATTTTTCTTCCGGTGTTCTCTGCATTGCTCATTGCATGAAGAGTGAAAAAAAAAAAATCTATACATAATAGTAAATAAGGTTATCCAAAAAATAATTACATCCCTAGAGCAGTAACATACATACATACATACATACATACATACATACATACATACATACATACATACATACATACATACATACATACATACATACAGTGGGGCAAAAAAGTATTTAGTCAGCCACCAATTGTGCAAGTTCTCCCACTTAAAAAGATGAGAGAGGCCTGTAATTTTTATCATAGGTACACTTCAACTATGACAGACAAAATGAGGAAATTAATTTATTTGCAAATTATGGTGGAAAATAAGTATTTGGTCAATAACAAACAAGCAAGATTTCTGGCTCTCACAGACCTGTAACTTCTTCTTTAAGAGGCTCCTCTGTCCTCCACTCGTTACCTGTATTAATGGCACACGTTTGAACTTGTTAGCAGTATAAAAGACACCTGTCCACAACCTCAAACAGTCACACTCCAAACTCCACTATGGCCAAGACCAAAGAGCTGTCAAAGGACACCAGAAACAAAATTGAAGAAGAATGAATTCTCACTTTGTCTGTCATAGTTGAAGTGTACCTATGATGAAAATTACAGGCCTCTCTCATCTTTTTAAGTGGGAGAATTTGCACAATTGGTGGCTGACTAAATACTTTTTTGCCCCACTGTGCGCACACACACACACACACACACACACACACACACACACACACACACACACACACACACACACACACACACACACACACACACACACACACACACACACACACACACACACACACACACACACGGCATGGTAGCCTAGTGGTTAGAGCGTTGAACTATTATAACCGAAAGGTTGCAAGTTCAAATCCCCGAGCTGACAAGGTACAAATCTGTCATTCTGCCCCTGAACAGGCAGTTGACCCACTGTTCCTAGGCTGTCATTGACAATAAGAATTTGTTCTTAACTGACTTGCCTAGTTAAATAAAGGATAAATAAAATAAATCAAACATACATACATACCAAATAAATACAGAAAAAATCAAATAAAGAAACTGAAGTCCCTTGATCCCAGTCTGGCACAAAGAGAAGATTCATATGGGAGACAAGCCTATACACAATCTATATACAAGGAGTGGCTTCGTAAGAAGCATTTCAAGGTCCTGGAGTGGCCTAGCCAGTCTCCAGATCTCAACCCCATAGAAAATCTTTGGAGAGAGATGAAAGTCCGTGTTGCCCAGCAACAGCCCCAAAACATCACTGCTCTAGAGGAGATCTGCATGGAGGAATGGGCCAAAATACCAGCAACAGTGTGTGAAAACCTTGTGGAGACTTACAGAAAACGTTTGACCTCAGTCATTGCCAACAAAGGGTATATAACAAAGTATTGAGATAAACTTTTGTTATTGACCAAATACTTATTTTCCACCATAATTTGCAAATAAATTCATTCAAAATCCTACAATGTGATTTTCTGGATTTAATTCTCTCATTTTGTCTGTCATAGTTGAAGTGTACCTATGATGAAAATGACAGGCCTCTCTCATCTTTTTAAGTGGGAGAACTTGCACAACTGGTGGCTGACTAAATACTTTTTTGCCCCACTGTATATGCACACGTACCATTTACCACATAGAAGATCAATATGTCTACAATTTAATTATAGGTAGCCATTTTTATTTTATTCCAGGCTTTATTTAAATATTCTGCAAACAAAAAACCATTTCAATTTCTCCTCATCACTCAGCCACATAATGCCAGTACTAGTTACGTTATGAATGTTTAGCAGGACAGGAAAATGGTCTTATTCACACACTTATCAAGAGAACATCCCTGCTCATCCCTACTGCATCTGATCTGACAGACTAAATGATGTGTTTGTTTGTAAATGAGTGTTGGAGTGTTGGAGTGTGCCCCTGTCTATTAATACATTTAAAAAACAAGACATTTGTGCTGTCTGGTCTGCTTAATACACTGCTCAAAAAAATAAAGGGAACACTAAAATAACACATCCTAGATCTGAATGAATGAAATATTCTTATTAAATAAGAATATTACATAGTTGAATGTGCTGACAACAAAATCACACAAAAATTATCAATGGAAATCAAATTTATCAACCCATGGAGGTCTGGATTTGGAGTCACACTCAAAATTAAAGTGGAAAACCACACTACAGGCTGATCCAACTTTGATGAAATGTCCTTAAAACAAGTCACAATGAGGCTCAGTAGTGTGTGTGTGGCCTCCACGTGCCTGTATGACCTCCCTACAATGCTTGGGCATGCTCCTGATGAGGTGGTGGATGGTCTCCTGAGGGATCTCCTCCCAGACCTGGACTAAAGCATCCGCCAACTCCTGGACAGTCTGTGGTGCAACGTGGCGTTGGTGGATGGAGCAAGACATGATGTTCCAGATGTGCTCAATTGGATTCAGGTCTGGGGAACGGGCGGGCCAGTCCATAGCATCAATGCCTTCCTCTTGCAGGAACTGCTGACGCACACACATGAGGTCTAGCATTGTCTTGCATTAGGAGGAACCCAGGGCCAACCGCACCAGCATATGGTCTCACAAGGGGTCTGAGGATCTCATCTCGGTACCTAATGGCAGTCAGGCTACCTCTGGCGAGCACATGGAGGGCTGTGCGGCCCCCCACAGAACTGCCACCCCACACCATGACTGACCCACCACCAAACCGGTCAAGCTGGAGGATGTTGCAGGCAACAGAACGTTCTCCACGGCGTCTCCAGACTGTCACGTCTGTCACATGTGCTGAGTGTGAACCTGCTTTCATCTGTGAAGAGCACAGGGTGCCAGTGGCGAATTTGCCAATCTTGGTGTTCTCTGGCAAATGCCAAACGTCCTGCACGGTGTTGGGCTGTAAGCACAACCCCCACCTGTGGATGTCGGGCCCTCATACCACCCTGATGGAGTCTGTTTCTGACCGTTTGAGCAGACACATGCACATTTGTGGCCTGCTGGAGGTAATTTTGCAGGGCTCTGGCAGTGCTCCTCCTTGCACAAAGGCAGAGGTAGCGGTCCTGCTGCTAGGTTGTTGCCCTCCTACGGCCTCCTCCACGTCTCCTGATGTACTGGCCTGTCTCCTGGTAGCACCTCCATGCTCTGGACACTACGCTGACAGACACAGCAAACCTTCTTGCCACAGCTCGCATTGATGTGCCATCCTGGATGAGCTGCACTACCTGAGCGACTTGTGTGGGTTGAAGACTCCGCCTCATGCTACCACTAGAGTGAAAGCACCGCCAGCATCCAAAAGTGACTAAAACATCAGCCAGGAAGCATAGGAACTGAGAAGTGGTCTGTGGCCACCACCTGCAGAACCACTCCTTTATTGGGGGTGTCTTGCTAATTGCCTATAATTTCCACCTGTTGTCTATTCCATTTGCACAACAGCATGTGAAATTCATTGTCAATCAGTGTTGCTTCCTAAGTGGACAGTTTGAATTCACAGAAGTGTGATGGACTTGGAGTTACAATGTGTTGTTTAAGTGTTCCCTTTATTTTTTTGAGCAGTGTATAAGGAATTTGAAATTATTTATACTTTTACTTTTAATACTTAAGTATATTTTAGCAAATACTTTTTAAATTGTATTTCTCAAGTAGGATTTTACTGGGTAACTTTCACTTGAGTCATTTCCTATGAAAGGTATCTTTACTTTTACTCAAGTATGACAATTGGGTACTTTTTCCACCACTGTTCGGCAACACCTAAGCCTAAGGAAACGGGACCCAAATAATACATCTCATTCTGAAACATTATCAATACTTTTTTGATTAGATTGGAATGTAGCCTAACATCCAAATATTGAAGGGAAAGATGCGAAGAGGAGACAGGCTACCCTATAGTGTTGCAGACTGTCAAAGCATTTAGAAAAACGTACTGCCATGAGCCAAGGGTACCCACCCATGAAATTGCTCATAATGCTCTGTGATCCCCATTTGTTGTAGTATTGGCTGTGTGTGACTAGTATGTGTTGTAGTCATATATTATCTATATCATGTATCATGTATTGAAAGGCTACTGTATGTTGGTAACTTGAGCAGTGTTTTCAATCCAGTACCATTATGAGAATTCTGTGTAGATGCAGCTATTTTGGAAATTAGTTCTGGAATTGTAGGATCCCAGAATGATGGTGTCTCTCAGTTCCAATAGGGAAATGCATTCTAGAATGTGTCATTTCATTCATACAATCTGTTGGGAGAAACCATTTCTGTATTTAGTATATTCAAGATGATAGTCTACTCTGTGTGCATATTGCCTTTTGATAGAAATACACACAAGTAATTGACAGGGAGCTGAAAAGTGTCATGGTTAGTTCTGGAGTATAGCTGTTACTGTTTATCCCTCTGTTGCTGATACCTGGCATGGCGAGCAGAACACTATTTAATATTTCATTGGGATGACAGTGTTAAGCCAGAGTGGCATGGCATGGGATGGCTTTTCAAATGTTGATGGGAGTTGAGTACAGGCATAGGATTGACTCAGGGAGTCATTTCTGCCAGGATATGCGTGCCGATTGGCCTCACCATCGGTCAGAAAGAGAAGAGAGGGAGAGAGAGAGAGTGGGTGTAGGAGAAAGAAAGTAGGGAGTGACAGAGAGAAAAAGAGAGAGAGGGCAGAGTGAGAGAGAAGAGAGAGAAGAGAGAGAGAGCGTGCAGAGAGAGAGAAAGAGGGCAGAAAGAGAGAGGGAGAGAGAAGAGAGAGAGAGGGCAGAGAGAGAGAAGAGAGAGAGAAAAATAGGGCAGAAAGAGAGAGAGGAGAGAGAGAAAAATAGGGCAGAAAGAGAGAGAGGAGAGAGAGAGAACGAAGAGAGAGAGAGAGGGCAGAGAGAGAGAGAGAGCCAGGTCGTACCTCTATCTACAGCCAGGTCGTACCTCTCTATACAGCCAGGTCATACCTCTCTCTATCAGCCAGGTCGTACCTCTATCTATCAGCCAGGTCATACCTCTCTCTATCAGCCAGGTCATACCTCTCTCTATCAGCCAGGTCATACCTCTCTCTATCAGCCAGGTCATACCTCTCTCTATCAGCCAGGTCATACCTCTATCTACAGCCAGGTCATACCTCTCTCTATCAGCCAGGTCATACCTCTATCTACAGCCAGGTCGTACCTCTATCTACAGCCAAGTCGTACCTCTATCTACAGCCAGGTCATACCTCTCTCTATCAGCCAGGTCATACCTCTATCTACAGCCAGGTCATACCTCTCTCTATCAGCCAGGTCATACCTCTATCTACAGCCAGGTTGTACCTCTCTCTATCAGCCAGGTCGTACCTCTATCTACAGCCAGGTCGTACCTCTATCTACAGCCAGGTTGTACCTCTATCTATTGCCAGGTCGTACCTCTATCTACAGCCAGGTCATACCTCTATCTACAGCCAGGTTGTACCTCTATCTACTGCCAGGTCGTACCTCTCTCTATTGCCAGGTCGTACCTCTATCTACAGCCAGGTCATACCTCTATCTACAGCCAGGTCGTACCTCTATCTACAGCCAGGTCATACCTCTATCTACTGCCAGGTCGTACCTCTCTCTATTGCCAGGTCGTACCTCTCTCTATCAGCCAGGTCATACCTCTAGCTACAGCCTGGTCGTACCTCTATCTACAGCCTGGTCGTACCTTTCTCTACATGCTTCAGGCACTCATTGACCTCATGTTGTTTCTAAGCTGTCCCCACTAACCCTCCCATTGATTTAACTGTGGAGCCTACACCTGCTTCCAAACAATTGTTGTCTTCGCACACAGACACACACACACTCACTCACACACACACACACACACACACACACACAAGATTGTCAGAGGGTTGGCTTGCCCCGTATACCTGGACAGATGGACTATTAGCTCTAATGCCCACCTAGGTTCCCTGTGGATATGCTGAAAGGAAAGATTGGAGGATGGAGGTAACACTGACATTCAAGGACATCCTTAGGCCCTGTCCAGAAATGACCCCTAGACCTCGACTCCAGTCCCTGTAGAGGAGTTAGGGGAGACCTTAAGGGAGACCTGGGTTGGTTGTCACACTTTTGACTAATTAGTGTATTTCTCAGCCCCAGTATTTCTTACAAGACTATTTTTCGATATTAGGAGAAAGACCAAGGACTTGGGTTGAAATTTTATCCTCATATCTTATTCCAACATGGAGTTATACATCTTTAAATAAATTCTGTCCACTTGTGACAACCAGCCCCATAACGGTGTTTGTTGTAACACAATATGTGGTTGGTTGTCACAGTGTTTACCCATTCATTTTTTTCAGCAATAAATGAACCAATGTACAACGTTTTAGAAAAAAGTAAAGCGTTGATTTGATCGAACAGTGTTTCTTTTCAAATTCAACATAGTATTTGCTTTGAGATTGTAGCTCTTACTCCACCCAAATCGTCATTTCAATGGTTAATAAAACGAACAGTAGTAACCATCTACCTAAATGACTACCGACCCGTAGCACTCACATCTGTAGCCATGAAATGCTTTGAAAGGCAGGTCATGGGGGTCATGTTTTCTTTGCTACCGGTACCGGAGCGCCAAGTCTAGGTCCAGTTGGCTCCATAACAGGCTTTACCCGCTAGCCATAAGACTGCTGAACAGTTCAAATCAAATCAAATGTATTTATATAGCCCTTCGTACATCAGCTGATATCTCAAAGTGCTCTACAGAAACCCAGCCTAAAACCCCAAACAGCAAGCAATGCAGGTGTAGAAGCACGATGGCTAGGAAAAACTCCCTAGAAAGGCCAAAACCTAGGAAGAAACCTAGAGAGGAACCAGGCTATGTGGGGTGGCCAGTCCTCTTCTGGCTGTGCCGGGTGGAGATTATAACAGAACATGGCCAAGATGTTCAAATGTTCATAAATGACCAGCATGGTCGTATAATAATAAGGCAGAACAGTTGAAACTGGAGCAGCAGCACGGTCAGGTGGACTGGGGACAGCAAGGAGTCATCATGTCAGGTAGTCCTGGGGCATGGTCCTAGGGCTCAGGTCCTCCGAGATAGAGAAAGAAAGAGAGAATTAGAGAGAGCATATGTGGGGTGGCCAGTCCTCTTCTGGCTGTGCCAGGTGGAGATTATAACAGAACATGGCCAAGATGTTCAAATGTTCATAAATGACCAGCATGGTCGAATAATAATAAGGCAGAACAGTTGAAACTGGAGCAGCAGCACGGCTAGGTGGACTGGGGACAGCAAGGAGTCATCATGTCAGGTAGTCCTGGGGCATGGGCCTAGGGCTCAGGTCCTCCGAGAGAGAGAAAGAAAGAGAGAAGGAGAGAATTAGAGAACGCACACTTAGATTCACACAGGACACCGAATAGGACAGGAGAAGTACTCCAGATATAACAAACTGACCCTAGCCCCCGACACATAAACTACTGCAGCATAAATACTGGAGGCTGAGACAGGAGGGGTCAGGAGACACTGTGGCCCCATCCGAGGACACCCCCGGACAGGGCCAAACAGGAAGGATATAACCCCACCCACTTTGCCAAAGCACAGCCCCCACACCACTAGAGGGATATCTTCAACCACCAACTTACCATCCTGACACAAGGCTGAGTATAGCCCACAAAGATCTCCGCCATGGCACAACCCAAGGGGGGTGCCAACCCAGACAGGATGACCACATCAGTGAATCAACCCACTCAGGTGACGCACCCCTTCCAGGGACGGCATGAGAGAGCCCCAGTAAGCCAGTGACTCAGCCCCTGTAATAGGATTAGAGGCAGAGAATCCCAGTGGAAAGAGGGGAACCGGCCAGGCAGAGACAGCAAGTTAATCAAATGCTGCTACTCGCTGTTTATAATCTATGCATAGTCACTTTACCCCTACCTACATGTACATATTACCTCGACTACACTGTACACATTGACTCGGTACCGGTAACGCCTGTATATAGTCTCCACATTGACTCTGTACCGGTACTCCCTGTATATAGCCTCCACATTGACTCTGTACCGGTACCCCCTGTATATAGCCTCCACATTGACTCTGTACCAGTACCTCCTGTATACAGCCTCCACATTGACTCGGTACCGGTACCCCCTGCATATAGCCTCCACATTGACTCGGTACCGGTACCCCCTGTATATAGTCTCCACATTGACTCTGTACCGGTATCCCCTGTATATAGCCTCCACATTGACTCTGTACCGGTATCCCCTGTATATAGCCTCCACATTGACTCTGTACCGGTATCCCCTGTATATAGCCTCCACATTGACTCGGTACCGGTATCCCCTGTATATAGCCTCCACATTGACTCTGTACCAGTACCACCTGTATATAGCCTCCACATTGACTCTGTACCGGTAATGCCTGTATATAGTCTCCACATTGACTCTGTACCGGTATCCCCTGTATATAGCCTCCACATTGACTCTGTACCGGTACCCCCTGTATATAGGCTCCACATTGACTCTGTACCAGTACCCCCTGTATATAGCCTCCACATTGACTCTGTACCAGTACCCCCTGTATATAGCCTCCACATTGACTCTGTACTGGTACCCCCTGTATATAGCCTCCACATTGACTCTGTACCGGTACCTCCTGTATATAGCCTCCACATTGACTCTGTACCGGTACCCCCTGTATATAGCCTCCACATTGACTCTGTACCAGTACCCCCTGTATATAGCCTCCACATTGACTCTGTACCGGTACCCCCTGTATATAGCCTCTACATTGACTCTGTACCGGTACCCCCTGTATATAGCCTCCACATTGACTCTGTACCGGTACCCCCTGTATATAACCTCCACATTGACTCTGTACCGGTACCCCCTGTATATAGCCTCCACATTGACTCTGTACCGGTACCCCCTGTATATAGCCTCCACATTGACTCTGTACCGGTACCCCTGTATATAGACTCCACATTGACTCTGTACCGGTACCCTCTGTATATAGCCTCCACATTGACTCTGTACCAGTACCCCTGTATATAGCCTCCACATTGACTCTGTACCGGTACCCCCTGTATATAGCCTCCACATTGACTCTGTACCGGTACCCCTGTATATAGCCTCCACATTGACTCTGTACCGGTACCCCCTGTATATAGCCTCCACATTGACTCTGTACCGGTACCCCCTGTATATAGTCTCCACATTGACTCTGTACCGGTACCCCTGTATATAGCCTCCACATTGACTCTGTACCAGTACCCCTGTATATAGTCTCCACATTGACTCTGTACCGGTACCCCTGTATATAGCCTCCACATTGACTCTGTACCGGTACCCCCTGTATATAGCCTCCACATTGACTCTGTACCGGTACCCCCTGTATATAGCCTCCACATTGACTCTGTACCGGTACCCCTGTATATAGCCTCCACATTGACTCTGTACCATTACACCCTGTATATAGCCTCCACATTGACTCTGTACCGGTACCCCTGTATATAGCCTCCACATTGACTCTGTACCATTACACCCTGTATATAGCCTCCACATTGACTCTGTACCGGTACCCCTGTATATAGCCTCCACATTGACTCTGTACCAGTACCCCTGTATATAGCCTCCACATTGACTCTGTACCGGTACCCCCTGTATATAGCCTCCACATTGACTCTGTACCGGTACCCCCTGTATATAGCCTCCACATTGACTCTGTACCGGTACCCCTGTATATAGCCTCCACATTGACTCTGTACCGGTACCCCCTGTATATAGCCTCCACATTGACTCTGTACCGGTACCCCTGTATATAGCCTCCACATTGACTCTGTACCAGTACCCCTGTATATAGTCTCCACATTGACTCTGTACCGGTACCCCCTGTATATAGCCTCCACATTGACTCTGTACCGGTACCCCCTGTATATAGCCTCCACATTGACTCTGTACCGGTACCCCCTGTATATAGCCTCCACATTGACTCTGTACCGGTACCCCCTGTATATAGCCTCCACATTGACTCTGTACCATTACACCCTGTATATAGCCTCCACATTGACTCTGTACCGGTACCCCCTGTATATGGCCTCCACATTGACTCTGTACCATCACACCCTGTATATAGCCTCCACATTGACTCTGTACCGATACCCCCTGTATATAGCCTCCACATTGACTCTGTACCAGTACCCCCTGTATATAGCCTCCACATTGACTCTGTACCGGTACCCCCTGTATATAGCCTCCACATTGACTCTGTACCGGTACCCCCTGTATATAGCCTCCACATTGACTCTGTACCGGTACCCCCTGTATATAGCCTCCACATTGACTCTGTACCGGTACCCCTGTATATAGCCTCCACATTGACTCTGTACCGGTACCCCCTGTATATAGCCTCCACATTGACTCTGTACCGGTACCCCCTGTATATAGCCTCCACATTGACTCTGTACCGGTACCCCCTGTATATAGCCTCCACATTGACTCTGTACCAGTACCCCCTGTATATAGTCTCCACATTGACTCTGTACCGGTACCCCTGTATATAGCCTCCACATTGACTCTGTACCGGTACCCCCTGTATATAGCCTCCACATTGACTCTGTACCGGTACCCCCTGTATATAGCCTCCACATTGACTCTGTACCGGTACCCCCTGTATATAGCCTCCACATTGACTCTGTACCATTACACCCTGTATATAGCCTCCACATTGACTCTGTACCGGTACCCCCTGTATATGGCCTCCACATTGACTCTGTACCATCACACCCTGTATATAGCCTCCACATTGACTCTGTACCGGTACCCCTGTATATAGCCTCCACATTGACTCTGTACCAGTACCCCTGTATATAGCCTCCACATTGACTCTGTACCGGTACCCCTGTATATAGCCTCCACATTGACTCTGTACCGGTACCCCCTGTATATAGCCTCCACATTGACTCTGTACCGGTACCCCCTGTATATAGCCTCCACATTGACTCTGTACCGGTACCCCTGTATATAGCCTCCACATTGACTCTGTACCGGTACCCCCTGTATATAGCCTCCACATTGACTCTGTACCGTTACCCCCTGTATATAGCCTCCACATTGACTCTGTACCGGTACCCCTGTATATAGTCTCCACATTGACTCTGTACCGGTACCCCCTGTATATAACCTCCACATTGACTCTGTACCGGTACCCCCTGTATATAGCCTCCACACTGACTCTGTACCGGTACCCCTGTATATAGCCTCCACATTGACTCTGTACCGGTACCCCTGTATATAGCCTCCACACTGACTCTGTACCGGTACCCCTGTATATAGCCTCCACATTGACTCTGTACCGGTACCCCCTGTATATAGCCTCCACATTGACTCTGTACCGGTACCCCTGTATATAGCCTCCACATTGACTCTGTACCGGTACCCCCTGTATATAGCCTCCACATTGACTCTGTACCGGTACCCCCTGTATATAGCCTCCACATTGACTCTGTACCGGTACCCCTGTATATAGCCTCCACATTGACTCTGTACCAGTACCCCCTGTATATAGCCTCCACATTGACTCTGTACCGGTACCCCTGTATATAGCCTCCACATTGACTCTGTACCGGTACCCCTGTATATAGCCTCCACATTGACTCTGTACCAGTACCCCCTGTATATAGCCTCCACATTGACTCTGTACCGGTACCCCTGTATATAACCTCCACATTGACTCTGTACCAGTACCCCCTGTATATAGCCTCCACATTGACTCTGTACCGGTACCCCCTGTATATAGCCTCCACATTGACTCTGTACCGGTACCCCCTGTATATAGCCTCCACATTGACTCTGTACCAGTACCCCCTGTATATAGCCTCCACATTGACTCTGTACCAGTACCCCCTGTATATAGCCTCCACATTGACTCTGTACCGGTACCCCCTGTATATAGCCTCCACATTGACTCTGTACCGGTACCCCCTGTATATAGCCTCCACATTGACTCTGTACCAGTACCCCCTGTATATAGCCTCCACATTGACTCTGTACCGGTACCCCTGTATTTAACCTCCACATTGACTCTGTACCAGTACCCCCTGTATATAGCCTCCACATTGACTCTGTACCGGTACCCCTGTATATAGCCTCCACATTGACTCTGTACCGGTACCCCTGTATATAGCCTCCACATTGACTCTGTACCAGTACCCCCTGTATATAGCCTCCACATTGACTCTGTACCAGTACCCCCTGTATATAGCCTCCACATTGACTCTGTACCAGTACCCCCTGTATATAGCCTCCACATTGACTCTGTACCAGTACCCCCTGTATATAGCCTCCACATTGACTCTGTACCGGTACCCCCTGTATATAGCCTCCACATTGACTCTGTACCGGTACCCCTGTATATAGCCTCCACATTGACTCTGTACCAGTACCCCCTGTATATAGCCTCCACATTGACTCTGTACCAGTACCCCCTGTATATAGCCTCCACACTGACTCTGTACCGGTACCCCCTGTATATAGCCTCCACATTGACTCTGTACCGGTACCACCTGTATATAGCCTCCACACTGACTCTGTACCGGTACCCCCTGTATATAGCCTCCACATTGACTCTGTACCGGTACCCCCTGTATATAGCCTCCACATTGACTCTGTACCGGTACCCCCTGTATATAGCCTCCACATTGACTCTGTACCGGTACCCCTGTATATAGCCTCCACATTGACTCTGTACCAGTACCCCCTGTATATAGCCTCCACATTGACTCTGTACCAGTACCCCCCTGTATATAGCCTCCACATTGACTCTGTACCAGTACCCCCTGTATATAGCCTCCACATTGACTCTGTACCGGTACCCCCTGTATATAGCCTCCACATTGACTCTGTACCAGTACCCCCTGTATATAGCCTCCACATTGACTCTGTACCAGTACCCCCCTGTATATAGCCTCCACACTGACTCTGTACCGGTACCCCCCTGTATATAGCCTCCACATTGACTCTGTACCGGTACCCCCTGTATATAGCCTCCACACTGACTCTGTACCGGTACCCCCTGTATATAGCCTCCACATTGACTCTGTACCGGTACCCCCTGTATATAGCCTCCACACTGACTCTGTACCGGTACCCCCCTGTATATAGCCTCCACATTGACTCTGTACCGGTACCCCCTGTATATAGCCTCCACACTGACTCTGTACCGGTACCCCCTGCATATAGCCTCCACATTGACTCTGTACCGGTACCCCCTGTATATAGCCTCCACACTGACTCTGTACCGGTACCCCCTGTATATAGCCTCCACATTGACTCTGTACCGGTACCCCCTGTATATAGCCTCCACACTGACTCTGTACCGGTACCCCTGTATATAGCCTCCACATTGACTCTGCACCGGTACCCCTGTATATAGCCTCCACATTGACTCTGTACCGGTACCCCCTGTATATAGCCTCCACATTGACTCTGCACCGGTACCCCCTGTATATAGCCTCCACATTGACTCTGTACCGGTACCCCCTGTATATAGCCTCCACATTGACTCTGTACCGGTACCCCCTGTATATAACCTCCACATTGACTCTGTACCGGTACCCTCTGTATATAGCCTCAACATTGACTCTGTACCGGTACCCCCTGTATATAGCCTCCACATTGACTCTGTACCGGTACCCCCTGTATATAACCTCCACATTGACTCTGTACCGGTACCCTCTGTATATAGCCTCCACATTGACTCTGTACCGGTTCCCCCTGTATATAACCTCCACATTGACTCTGTACCGGTACCCTCTGTATATAGCCTCAACATTGACTCTGTACCGGTACCCCCTGTATATAGTCTCCACATTGACTCTGTACCGTAACACCCTGTATATAGTCTCCACATTGACTCTGTACCGGTACCCCCTGTATATAGCCTCCACATTGACTCTGTACCGGTACCCCTGTATATAACCTCCACATTGACTCTGTACCGGTATCCCCTGTATATAGCCTCCACATTGACTCTGTACCGGTACCCCTGTATATAACCTCCACATTGACTCTGTACCGGTACCCCTGTATATAGCCTCCACATTGACTCTGTACCGGTACCCCCTGTATATAACCTCCACATTGACTCTGTACCGGTACCCCCTGTATATAGCCTCCACATTGACTCTGTACCGGTACCCCCTGTATATAGCCTCCACATTGACTCTGTACCGGTACCCCCTGTATATAGTCTCCACATTGACTCTGTACCGTAACACCCTGTATATAGTCTCCACATTGACTCTGTACCGTAACACCCTGTATATAGCCTCCACATTGACTCTGTACCGGTACCCCCTGTATATAACCTCCACATTGACTCTGTACCGGTACCCCCTGTATATAGCCTCCACATTGACTCTGTACCGGTACCCCTGTATATAGCCTCCACATTGACTCTGTACCGGTACCCCCTGTATATAGCCTCCACATTGACTCTGTACCGGTACCCCCTGTATATAGCCTCCACATTGACTCTGTACCGGTACCCCCTGTATATAACCTCCACATTGACTCTGTACCGGTACCCCCTGTATATAGCCTCCACATTGACTCTGTACCGGTACCCCCTGTATATAGCCTCCACATTGACTCTGTACCGGTACCCCCTGTATATAGTCTCCACATTGACTCTGTACCGTAACACCCTGTATATAGTCTCCACATTGACTCTGTACCGTAACACCCTGTATATAGCCTCCACATTGACTCTGTATCGGTACCACCTGTATATAGCCTCCATATTGACTCTGTATCGGTACCACCTGTATATAACCTCCACATTGACTCTGTACCGGTACCCCTGTATGTAGCCTCCACATTGACTCTGTACCGGTACCCCCTGTATATAGCCTCCACATTGACTCTGTACCGGTACCCCCTGTATATAGCCTCCACATTGACTCTGTACCAGTACCCCCCTGTATATAGCCTCCACATTGACTCTGTACCGGTACCCCCTGTATATAGCCTCCACATTGACTCTGTACCGGTACCCCCTGTATATAACCTCCACATTGACTCTGTACCGTAACATTAAGAGCTTGTAAAGTCAGCATTTCACGGTGTTGTCTCGACCTGTTGTATTCGGTGCATGTGACAAATACAATTTGATTTGATCTGATATTTGGAGTAAAATGAAATATTTTGATAAAGTGATAAAGTAAAGCTGTCAACATTTGTGCTAACTACATTTTTGGTAAATAGAAGGAATTGTTTTTTCAAAAAGGAACAGGTGTGTGTGTGTGTGTGTGTGTGTGTGTGTGTGTGTGTGTGTGTGTGTGTGTGTGTGTGTGTGTGTGTGTGTGTGTGTGTGTGTGTGTGTGTGTGTGTGTGTGTGTGTGTGTGTGTTTGCGTGTGTGTGTTTGCGTGTGTGTGTTTGCGTGTGTGTGTTTGCGTGTGTGTGTTTGCGTGTGTGTGAAGGGAGTTCTTAAAGGTGAACTGCACTCACAGATTCAGTATGTGTTTCTTCCGGTGCTCATTGAGAAATGCAGGGCCATTACTGAAGCACAAACAAGAGTTGTCTTTGGGGTGTGGTTTAATGTGGGTGTTTCTTGGGTGTGTCTTTGCCTTTCAATCACACCAAACACGCAAGGACAGCACTGGCAAAGCAGACACCCCTGCAGTCCCAGCAGGGCGAGGGGACCCAGAAGCTTTGGGGGCCCCCCAGTGGTCGATGGCATATGGACACATAATAAGCCACGAAACAAACATTTAGAATTACAGGAAGTTAGCTTTAAAATTGCAACATTTTCTCTCATGGCAAAATGTGAAGAAGAGCAGAAAATTAGCTCAGATTCTTGAAAGTTGGGAAACTCAATTTTTATAGCAAAAAAAAACATATTCAGGATTTGTTGCATTATTTGAGCATAATATTTACATACAGTACAGGGGAATTTTATAAGGGAAGAGATACATTTTTTACATTTTCAAAGTACTTTAAATATTAGTCATTTCCATGTCAGCTCTATGCCTGGAGACTCCCTTGCCCGGAGAAAAAGATCCCAATTTCAAACTTTTCAAAAAAAGGTTTAAAATTCTAAAAATGGACAATAATGGATTGTCCATTAAAGTTCCCGCACAGTCAATATGAATGACCAAAACCTCACCTATAATAATTGTACACTGTTAAAATGTTCAGAATTGAAGAAATTGTCACTTTTCTCTCATCTCTAATTATCAGGAAGCCTGAAAGAACAGGCTGAGTGGGCGGAGATCTTATATTCATGAGTTAGCCTTGACAGACAGCGCTTTGAAACACCCTTGTGGTCGTTGCCGGGTAACAAGGTAAATAATAGACCACATGTCATTCCAAGCCTAAATAGGAATATCTTGTCAGAATGCCTCAACCCATTTTTCTCTGCAAAATGCTGTCATGGTCAACAGAGCTGGTTTGTTTCCTATAAGAACATCTAGCCGCCCGAGAGCCCCCTTACCTGCCGATCTATAAACTACTCCATAGTCTAGCATGGTCATCTGAATCAGGGTTAGTTTGGCAGCTGGGGTGAAAGAGGAGCGATTACGATAGAGGAAACCAAGTCTAGATTCAACCTTAGCCTGCAGCTTTGATATGTGCTGAGAGAAGGACAGTGCACCGTCTAGGCATACTCCCAAGTACTTGTATAAGGTGACTACCTCAAGCTCTAAACCCTCAGAGGTAGTAATAACACCTGTAGTAAGGGGGGCATTCTTCTAACCAAACCACATGACCTTTGTTTTGGAGATGTTCAGAATAATGTTAAGGGCAGAGAAAGCTTGTTGGACACTAAGAAAGCTTTGTTGTAGAGTGTTCAACACAGAATTCGGGAGGGGCGAGCTGAGTCGAAGACTATATATTCTGCATATAAATAGATGAGAGAGCTTCCTACTGCCTGAGCTATGTTGTTGATTTTATTTGAGAAGAGCGTGGGGTCTAGGATCGAGCTTTCGGATACTCCCTTGGTGACAGGCAGTGGCTGAGACAAATCAAATCAAATGTATTTATATAGCCCTTCGTACATCAGCTGATATCTCAAAGTGCTGTACAGAAACCCAGCCTAAAACCCCAAACAGCAAGCAATGCAGGTGTAGAAGCACGGTGGCTAGGAAAATGTCCCTAGAAAGGCCAAAACCTAGGAAGAAACATAGAGAGGAACCAGGCTATGTGGGGTGGCCAGTCCTCTTCTGGCTGTGCCGGGTGGAGATTGTAACAGAACATGGCCAAGATGTTCAAATGAGACAGCAGATGTTCTGACTTTTTACACGGTACTCTTTGAGAGAGGTAGTTAGCAAACCAGGCCAAAGACCCCTCAGAGACACCAATACTCCTTAGCCGGCCCACAAGAATGGAATGGTCTACTGTATCAAAAGCTTTGGCCAAGTCAATAAAAATCGCATCACAACATTGCTTAGAATCAAGGGTAATTGTGACATAATTTAGGACCTTTAAGGTCGCAATGACACATCCATAACCTGAGCGGAAACCAGATTGCATAACAGTGAGAACACTATAGACAACAAGAAAGCCAGGGCAAAATAGAAAAAAATAGATTAAAATAGATTAACAGGACAAAATAGAAATTGGCCTATAAACAGTTAGGATCAGCTTGATCTCCCCCTTTAAATAAAGGACGCACAGTGGCTGCCTTCCAAGCACTGGGAACCTCCCCAGGAGAGACAGGTTAAAAGGTCAGAGATAGGCTTGGTGATGATAGGGGCTGTGACCTTAAAGAAGAAAGGATCTAAACCATCTGACCCAGATGTTGTTTAGGGTCAAGTTTAAGGAGCTCCTTTAACACCTCAGACTCAGTGACCGTCTGCAGGGAGAAGCTGTGTAGCGGGGCAGGGGAAAAAGATGGAGGAGCATCAGGGCTTTAGAAGCATCAGTCCCATTAGAAGGGGTGGGAGATGAGGAAGTGTTGGATGGGCAAAGAGGCATGGCTGAGTCAAATAGGAAGCTTGACTTAATGAAGTGGTGATTAAAGAGCTCAACCATGTGCTTCTTCTCATTAACAACAACATCATCAACATTAAGGGACATGGGATGCTGTGAGGAGGAGGGTTTATTCTCCGGGTCTTTAACCATTTTCCAGAACTTCTTGGGGTTAGACCCACAGAGAGAGAACTGCTCCTAAAAGTAACTAACTTCTGGATAGCCTGAGTGCACTTATTTCCGATTTGCCTGAACGACAGCCAGACAGCCTGAGTATTGGTGTGCAGAGCCTTTCGCCAAATTGTGTTCTTGAGGTGGAGTAACTCTGGCAGATCACGGTCGAACCAGGGTTGAACTGTTTTTATTTCACATTTTCTTTACAGGGTTTGTTAACAATACCACTGAAAATATATCTTTGACAGAAAATAAATATTAAAAAAAGAAGGTCTAAGCGTCTTTGAGAGAGGGGATCAAGCTGATTCTATACCATTTTACAGAGGCCAGTTCATAAAGGAAGGCTTGGTCATTAAAGTTTTTTACCAAGCGTCTATGACAAATCAGGACAGGTCGTTTCCCTGAGCAGCCGTTAGAACACAGACTGTAAAACAGTGATCACTAAGGTCATTACAGAAAACACCAGCCTAGGTCTCCCGGGTGGCGCAGTGGTTAAGGGCGTTGTACTGCAGCGCCAGCTGTGCCACCAGAGACTCTGGGTTCGCGCATCAAGGAGAGTAGTCTTTTCTGGGCGTTTGGGTTCATAGCTTGTGGGATTGGTAATGATCTGTGTCACGTCCTGACCTTAGTTCATTTTGTATGTTTCTATTTTAGGTTGGTCAGGGCATTCAATGTTTTTGTTCTATGTTGGGTATTTCTATGTGTTTGGCCTGGTATGGTTCCCAATCAGAGGCAGCTGTCAATCGTTGTCTCTGATTGAGAAACATACTTAGGTAGCCTTGTTTTGCCACTCTTGTTTGTGGGTGGTTGTTTTCTGTTTAGTGTTTGTCACCTTACAGAACTGTTGTAACGGCCAAACATAGAAATAGACAAACCAGACACACAACATAGAATGCCCACCCAGCTCACGTCCTGACCAACACTAAAAACAAGGAAAACACATAGGAACGATGGTCAGACCGTGACAGAACCCCCCCCCCCCCAAGGTGCGGACTCCGAACGCACAACCTAAACCTATAGGGGAGGGTCTGGGTGGGCATCTGTCCGCGGTGGCGGCTCTGGTGCTGGACGTGGACCCCACTCCATAATTGTCTTAGTCTACCTCCTTAGCGTCCCTTAGGTGGCGACCCTCGCCGCTAACCTTGGCCTAGGAAACCTAACAACGGGCCCCACTGGACTGAGGGGCAGCTCCGGACTGAGGTAGCTCAGGACTGAGGGGTAGCTCGGGACTGAGGGGAAGAAATATAAATATATATAAAAACAAGGAGCTCAGGAGTGAGAGGAAGCACAGGAGTGAGAGGAGTGAGAGGAAGCTCAGGAGTGAGAGAAAGCTCAGGAGTGAGAGGAAGCTCAGACAGGTTGATGGATCTACCAGATCCTGGCTGGCTGGTGGTTTCGGCAGATCCTGGCTGACTGGCGGATCCTGGCTGACTGGCGGATCCTGGCTGACTGGCGGATCCTGGCTGACTGGCGGATCTGGAAGAGTCTGGTTGACTGGCAGATCTGGAAGAGTCTGGTTGACTAGCAGATCTGGAAGAGTCTGGCTGACTGGCGGATCTGGTTATATATATTTATATTTCTTCCCCTCAGTCCCGAGCTACCCCTCAGTCCACCTGGCCATGCTCCTGCTCCAGTTTCAACTGTTCTGCCTTACTAGTTCAACCATGCTGGTCATTTATGAACATTTGCTCTTGGCCACCCCACTGTGCTTCTACACCTGCATGGCTTGCTGTTTGGGCTTTTTAGGCTGGGTTTCTGTACAGCACTTTGAGATATCAGCTGATTTAAGAAGGGCTTTATAAATAAATTTGATTTACAAATATATTTTTTAAAACCACACCAGAAGGCCATCCCCCTATTAGTCACGTCCACCTGGCCATCCACCAACCATGGGTCCATTTGAACTCCTGCTCCAGTTTCAACTGTTCTGCCTTTCTTCCTACTATTTTCCTATTCAACCATGCTGGTCATTTATGAACATTTGAACATCTTGATTTAAGAAGCAAATATATTTTTAAACACACCAGAAGGCCAGCATCTGTTATAATTCTCCACCTGGCACAGCCAGGAAGAGGACTAGTGATCAAAGCAAATGTAACAGTAAGTGAACCAACCATGCATATGCTTTGAACTCTTGTCCACGTTCTGTTATAATTCTCTCTTTCTTTCTTTCTCTCTCTCGGAGGACCTGAGCCCTAGGACCGTGCCCCAGGACTACCTGACATGATGCTGTCCCCAGTCCACCTGACTGTGCTGCTGCTCCAGTTTCAACTGTTCTGCCTTATTATTATTCGACCATGCTGGTCATTTATGAACATTTGAACATCTTGGTCATGTTCTGTTATAATCTCTACCCGGCACAGCCAGAAGAGGACTGGCCACCCCACATAGCCCGGTTCCTCTCTAGGTTTCTTCCTAGGTTTTGGCCTTTCTAGGGAGTTTTTCCTAGCCACCGTGCTTTTACACCTGCATTGTTTGCTGTTTGGGGTTTTAGGCTGGGTTTCTGTACAGCACTTTGAGATATCAGCTGATGTATGAAGGGCTATATAAATACATTTGATTTGATTTGATTTGATCTGGAAGAGTCTGGCTGACTGGCAGATCTAGAAGAGTCTGGTTGACTGGCGGATCTGGAAGAGTCTGGCAGACTGGCAGATCTAGAAGAGTCTGGCTGACTGGCGGATCCTGGCTGACTGGCAGATCTGGAAGAGTCTGGCTGACTGGCGGATTCTGGCAGACTGAAAGATCTGGCTGCTCCATGCTGACTGGCGGCTCTGGCTGCTCCACCCACGCTGACTGGCGGCTCTGGCTGCTCCATGTAGGCTGACAGCTCTGTTGGCTTCTTACAGACTGGCAGCTCTGGCGGCTCCGTGCAGACTGGCAGCTCCTTGCAGACTGGCAGCTCCTTGCAGACTGGCGGATCCTGGCTGACTGGCAGATCTGGAAGAGTCTGGCTGACTGACGGATCCTGGCAGACTGAAAGATCTCGCTGCTCCATGCTGACTGGCGGCTCTGGCTGCTCCACGCTGACTGGCGGCTCTGGCTGCTCCATGTCGGCTGACAGCTCTGGCGGCTTCTTACAGACTGGCAGCTCTGGCGGCTCCGTGCAGACTGGCAGCTCCTTGCAGACTGGCAGCTCCTTGCAGACTGGCAGCTCCTTGCAGACTGACAGCTCTGGCTGCTCCAATGCAGACTGACATCTCTGGCTGCTTCATGCAGACTGACAGCTTTGGCTGCTCCATGCAGACTGACATCTCCGGCTGCTCCATGCAGACTGACATCTCTGGCTGCTTCATGCAGACTGACAGCTCTGGCTGCTCCATGCAGACTGACAGCTCCTTGCAGACTGACAGCTCCTTGCAGACTGGCAGCTCCGTGCAGACTGGCAGCTCCTTGCAGACTGACAGCTCCGTGCAGACTGACAGCTCCTTGCAGACTGGCAGCTCCTTGCAGACTGACAGCTCTGGCTGCTCCATGTAGACTGACAGCTCCTTGCAGACTGACAGCTCCTTGCAGACTGACAGCTCTGGCTGCTCCATGCAGACTGACATCTCTGGCTGCTCCATGCAGACTGACAGCTCTGGCTGCTTCATGCAGACTGGCAGCTCTGGCTGCTTCATGCAGACTGACAGCTCTGGCTGCTCCATGCAGGCTGGCAGCTCTGGCTGCGCTGATCAGGCGGGAGACTCCGGCAGCGCATGAGAGGAGAAAGGGTCCGACAGCGCTGGAGAGGCGAGGCGCACTGTAGGCCTGATGCGTGGTGCTGGTACTGGTGGTACTGGACCGAGGACACGCACAGGAAGCCTGGTGCGGGGAGCTGCCACCGGAGGGCTGGGGTGTGGAGGTGGTACTGAATAGACCGGACCGTGCAGGCGCACTGGAGCTCTTGAGCACCGAGCCTGCCCAACCTTACCTGGCTCGATGCCCACTCTAGCCCGGCCGATAAGAGGAGCTGGAATATACCGCACCGGGCTATGCACCCGCACTGGGGACACCGTGCGCACCACTGCATAACACAGTGCCTGCCCGGTCTCTCTAGCCCCCCGGTAAGCACAGGGAGTTTGCGCAGGTCTCCTACCTGGCGTAGCCCTACTCCCTGTGAGCCCCCCAAGACATTTTTGGGGCTGACTCTTGGGCTTCCGTCCACGCCGCCGCGCTTGCTTCGCCAACCTCATTCTCCTGTAACCTTCCGCGCACTGCTCCATCGAATCCCAGGTGGGCTCCGGCACTCTCCCTGGGTCGACCGCCCACCTGTCTATCTCCTCCTAAGAAGTATAGTCCATACTGTACTCCTCTTTGGGCTGCTCCTGTTGCCTCTTCTCCTGCTGCACCTTTGGGCGGCTACACTCCCCTGGTTTATCCCAGGGTCCTCTCCCGTCGAGGATTTCCTCCCATGTCCAGAAATCCTTCTTACGCATCTCCTCTTTGGGCTGCTCCTGCCTGTTGACACGCTGCTTGGTCCGTTTGTGGTGGGTGATTCTGTAGCGGTTCTCTTGTGGTGAAGGAGAGTCGGACCAAAATGCAGCGTGTAGATTGCGATCCATGTTTATTCAATAAACGTAACACGAATCTATATTAAACACTACAAAACAATAAACGTAACGAAAACCAAAACAGCCTAATACTGGTGCACATACACACAGAACAAGGACATCAAGACACTAAGGACAATCACCCACAAAACCCAACACAAAACAGGCTACCTAAATATGGTTCCCAATCAGAGACAATGACTAACACCTGCCTCTGATTGAGAACCATATCAGGCCAAACATAGAAATAGACAAACCAGACACACAACATAGAATGCCCACCCAGCTCACGTCCTGACCAACACTAAAAACAAGGAAAACACATACGAACGATGGTCAGACCGTGACAACTGTTCAATTTCTTCCATTTCACTTTGTTATTTTGTTTTTGTGCGTTCAGTCAATAAATTATGACGGAAACTTACCACGCTGCGTATTGATCCGATCCTTCTTACTCTTCCTCAGACGAAGAGGAGATTCGTTAAAATCTGAGAGAGATTTAGGGAGTCCCATTGTTTTAAGGCTTGGTCAGGTAGTTTAAGCATGTCCAATTTTAGGTCACCCCGCAGGACAAATTCAGATTTAGTGTAAGGGGCCAGGAGAGAGCTTGGGGCAGGTAGGGTACAGGCCGGTGCTGATGGTGGACGATAGCACCCAGCACCAGTCAACAAAGATCTATTTGAAAGCTTAATGCTTAAAACCAGCAAATCAAATTGTTTGGGGACAGACTTGGTGGAGACAACTGAGCACTGCAGGTGGCAGGTAGCCTAGCAGTTAAGAGTGTTGGACCAGTAACCAAAAGGTTGCTGGTTTGACTCCCCGAGCTGACTAGTTGAAATATCTATCGCTGTGCCCTTGAGCAATAAATATTTCTCTCAAAACTTAAAAGATGTCTGGAGATTTGGTCAACTCTGTTTTGTCTAAAATAGTAAATGAATCAGGAATGAGCTACATTTACATTTACATTTAAGTCATTTAGCAGACGCTCTTATCCAGAGTGACTTAGTGCTTCATTTGAGGTGGACATCCCTGCTGGAACATGCACCTCTCCTTTTTGGTACTGTTTCGTTCAGGGACCTATTTCGCCAGATCTGGTACCTCTCATGGCATGAACAATAAATTGTACATTTTTGCAATGTAAAAATTTGAATAAAAGTGATCAAGAGTTAATCAAGTTAATTAGAGTAGCCTCTTGCTGGGGTTTATGGTTTGTGCAACATTGTATGTTCGGGACCAACACGTGGTTGTGTGAGAAGCACATCTGTGTCTCTCTTCCATGATCTCTCCGCCTCGCTCTGCTCTGATAGACATGAATGACCCTGCAACTGTCATCTCTCCAGCGCTGCACTTCATAATTTACTTCCTTATAGAATCATAGCTGCACAAAGGGTTCTGGAGGAGCTGTAGCACCCATGATACATTGAAATACATTTGGAAAGAAAATGGCTCCTGCTGTAGGCTACCAAAATATTTGATCAACTTCCAAATAGGCCAATTTGAGAGGAGATTTTGGCACGAGCGCAACGGCCATCACCAGCAAGTGATTTGCGGGTAATTGGGTGAGTCAGTGAAAGCATGGTAAAAGCATTTTTAGGACTATAATTTCCTCCTCATATTATAGCCTACAATATGTGTTTCCCACACACCTAGGCCTGGGCTAATTGATGGATTCAAGACAAGGACACTTTTATTGATCTCAGATTCTCAGCCTGTCATTTCCATCATTTATTATGGTGCTTTTATGACAACTGAGAACTTGAAAAAAAAAACGAGTTCTAATCATGACGTAGGTGATCTTCAGGTCGGAGCTCTAGAAAGAGGCCTGAGTATCCGACTTGGGAATATTTTATGTGTCCGGGGGTTAGGGTCAGTCTGTTATATCTGGAGCATTTCTCCTGTCTCATCCGGTGTCCTGTTAATCTGTATGCTCATTTCAAATCTCTCTCTCTCTCATCTCTCTCTCTCTGTCCTGTCTGAACTCTAAGTATGCTCACTCTAATTCAAATACTCTCTCTCTCTCTCTCTCTCTCTCTCTCTCTCTCTCTCTCTCTCTCTCTCTCTCTCTCTCAGGACCTGAGCCCTAGGACCATGCCTCAGGACTACCTGGCCTGATGACACCTTGCTGTCCAGTCCACCTGGTCGTGCTGCTGCTGCTCCAGTTTCAACTGTTCTGCCTGCGGCTATGGAACTCTGACCTGTTCACTGGACGTGCTACCTGTCCCAGACCTTCTGTTTTCATCTCTCTACCGCACCTGCTGTCTCTAACTCTGAATGATCGGCTATGAAAAGCCAACTGACATCTACCCCTGAGGTGCTGTCCTGTTGCACCCTCTACAACCACTGGGATTATTATTATATGACCCTTCTGGTCATCTATGAACATTTGAACATCTTGGCCATGTTCTGTTATAATGAGGACTGGCCACCCCTCATAGCCTGGTTCCTCTCTAAGTCTCTTCCTAGTTTCTGGCCTTTCTAGGGAGTTTTTCCTAGCCACTGTGCTTCTACATCTGCTTTGCTTGCTGTTTGGGGTTTTAGGCTGGGTTTCTGTACAGCACTTCGTGACATCGGCCAATGTAAAAAGGGCTTTATAAATAGATTTGATAGATATGATTGATACAGGCGACCTTCCTATCTTAGTTGCTGGAGAGGAAGGACACCATTCAGGGATTTCAACATGAGGCCAATGGTGACTTTAAGACAGTTAAGAGTTGAATGGCTGTTATAGGAGAAAACAGAGGATGGATCAACAACATTGTCATTACTCCACAATACTAACCTAAATGAGTGAAAATAAGGAAGCTTGTACAGAATAAAATTATTCCAGAACATGCATCCTGTTTGCAATAAGAAATTCCCTTTATGTTCTGAATACAAAGTGTAATGCTTGGGGCAAATCCAACACATCACTGGGAACTCTTCATATTTTCAAGCATGATGGTGGCTGCATCATGTTATGGGTATGCTTGTCAATATATGAGAAAATTATTTTATCACTGTTCTGCAACATATGTTTATCACTGTTCTGCAACATATGTTTATCACTGTTCTGCCCCCGTCCCCACAGGAGGCCTTTTGCCTTTTGGTGTTTTTTTTTAAACTGACTTGCCTAGTTAAATAAAGGTTAAATAAAATAAAGACTGCACTGACCTTGTGTTTAGCCAATGTGACAGCAGCTAGCTAGCATAGCTTGGGGATAGCTACAGATGGTTAGCCTATCTAGCTAGCTGATACTGGAGGCTCTGCACTGTCTAAGACTGGAGGCTCTGCCCAAGACAGGAAGCTCTGCTCTGCCTCAGACTGGAGGCTCTGCCCATGACTGGAAGCTCAAATCAAATTGCATTTGTCACATGCTTTTTAAACAACAGGTGTGGACTAACAGTGAAATGCTTACTCTCTGGCTCTTCCCAACAATGCAGAGAGAAAGAAAATAGAGAATGAGTAACGATAACTTGGCTATATACTCGGGGTACCAGTACCGAGTTGATGTGCAGGGGTACGAGGTAATTGAGGTAGATATGTACATATAGGTAGGGATAAAGAGATTATGCAACAGGATAGATAACAAACCATAACAGGAACATCTGTGAGTCAAATGAGTTCAATGCAGCTACCCAGACTGTTTAACTAACTATTTTTCAGTCTTATGGCTTGGAGGTAGAAGCTGTTCAGGGTCCTGTTGGCTCCAGACTTTGTGCATCGGCACCACTTGCCGTGCAGTAGCAGAGAGTACAGTCTATGACTTGGGTGGCTGGAGTTTTAGGGCCTTCATCTGACAACACCTAATATAGAGTTCCTGTATGGTAGGGATCTCAGCCCCAGTTATGTCCTGGGCCATACGTACTATCCCCTGCAGTGCCTTGAGGTCAGACGCCAAGCAGTTGTCATACCAAGTGGTGACACAGCCAATCAAGATGCTCTCAAATGGTGCAGCTGTAGAACTTTAGGATCTGAGGACCCATGTCCAATCGTTTCAGCCTCCTGAGGAGAGTGTTGGTGTGTGTGGATCTGTAAACAGGTTAACATCCACAAGGCCGCAGGGCCAGACGGATTACCAGAACGTACACTGGTAATCCGTGTTCAACCTCTCCCTGACCCAGTCTGTAATAACAACATGTTTCAAGCAGACCACCATAGTCCTCGTGCCCAAGAAAGGGAAAGTAACTGATCTGAATGACTACCGACCCGTAACACTCACCTCCGTCATCATGAAGCGAGTCGAGAAGCTAGTCAAAGACCACATCCCCTCCTCCCTTCCTCCTTCCTCTCCGACACACTCTGCCCTCTCCAATTTGCCTACCGCCCTAGTCTAGTTAGTATCTGTTTATAATTCCATATTTGTCCATAGCATATGACTTTCAATTCTTATTTCTTTCCTGTTTTCAGGTTGTCGACACGATTGCCATTCCACTGCACACTGCATCACCGACCTGGATAGAAGGAATGCACATGTGTTTATGAACTACAGCCCGGCCTTCAATAACATAGTTCCCTCTTAAGTTCACCACAAAGCTCACGGGCCACCCCCAGGGGCTGAAGGTAGGAAACACTACCTCCTTGACACTGATTCTCAACACGGGGGCCAAACAACATGCACACCGTGGTGAGGAAGGCACGACAGCGACTTTTCAACCTCAGGATGTTGAAGAAATTCGGCCTGATTCCGAGGGCCTCCCAAGGGCCCTCACAACACCATCGAGAGCATAATGTTGGGCTGAATATTTGTTTTATGATATATTTTAATTACATTTTTATTGTTTTATTTCACTTTGTCCTGCATTATTGGAGCTCAGATTTCACACTACCCTGTAATGTCATCTGCCACCCTGTACATGTGACTATTCAACTCTCTGATCTCTATTCAACTCTCTATTCAACTCTCTAATCTCTATTCAACTCTCTAATCTCTATTCAACTCTCTGATCTCTATTCAACTCTCTATTCAACTCTCTGATCTCTATTCAACTCTCTATTCAACTCTCTAATCTCTATTCAACTCTCTGATCTCTATTCAACTCTCTATTCAACTCTCTAATCTCTATTCAACTCTCTAATCTCTATTCAACTCTCTGATCTCTATTCAACTCTCTGATCTCTATTCAACTCTCTATTGAACTCGCTAATCTCTATTCAACTCTCTAATCTCTATTCAACTCTCTGATCTCTATTCAACTCTCTAAGCTCCATTCAACTCTCTATTCAACTCTCTGATCTCTATTCAACTCTCTATTCAACTCTCTAATCTCTATTCAACTCTCTAATCTCTATTCAACTCTCTGATCTCTATTCAACTCTCTAAGCTCCATTCAACTCTCTAAGCTCCATTCAACTCTCTATTCAACTTTCTAATCTCTATTCAACTCTCTGATCTCTATTCAACTCTCTATTGAACTCGCTAATCTCTATTCAACTCTCTGATCTCTATTCAACTCTTTAATCTCTGTTCAACTCTCTGTTCAACTCTCGAATCAACTCTTTAATCTCTGTTCAACTCTCTAATCTGTATTCGACTCTCTAATCAACTCTCTAATCAACTCTAATCTCTATTCAACTCTCTAATCTCTATTCAACTATCTAATCTCTATTCCACTCTCTAATCAACTCTATAATTTCTAATCGATCTCAACGGAGAAAGCGTCATAGCAAGGGAAATAGTGCCCCTCTGTCTTAGTAAGTGTAGCCCATGCATCTGATGCTGTCTGGTTATGTATAGCATTTACTATGACATGTTACTCTAGTCATTTTTTCCTGAGTGGCGCAACGGTCTAAGGCACTGTACCTCAGTGCAAGAGAAGTCAATCTCTGGTTCGATTCCAGACTGTATCACATCCGGCCATGATTGGGAGTCCCATAGGGCGACACACAATTGGCCCAGCGTCGTCCAGGTTTGGCCGACTGTGGTCCGACTCATCAAACCTTTAAGTACATGTCTAATGCCTAACCTGGAGAGTACTGGATTGGACAGAGAAGGGGGAGAGGGGGGGGGGGGCAGAGAGAGAGAGACAGAGAGACAGAGAGAGAGAGACAGAGAGACAGAGAGAGAGAGAGAGAGAGAGAGACAGAGAGAGACAGAGAGACAGAGAGAGACAGAGAGACACAGAGAGAGAGAGAGACAGAGAGACAGAGAGAGACAGAGAGACAGAGAGACAGAGAGAGAGAGATAGAGAGAGACAGAAAGACAGAGAGAGAGGGGGAGAGAGAGAGAGGGGGGAGACAGAGAGAGAAAGAGGGGGAGAGAGAGAGAGGGGGGAGAGAGAGAGAGAAAGGAAAGGAAAGAGAGAGAAACATAGAAGCAGAGACAGAGAGAAATGGAGAGGGACTGTTTGAAAGACGTTTTCGTCTTTTGAGCTTCTAGTCATGAAATCTATGCAGCCTAATCAATCACTTTTTATAGCTACTGTTTACAGGCCTCCTGGGCCATATACAGCGTTTCTCACTGAGTTCCCTGAATTCCTATCGAACCTTGCAGATAATATTCACATTTTTGGTGACTTTAATATTCACATGGAAAAGTCCACAGACCCACTCCAAAAGACTTTCAGAGCCAACATCGACTCAGTGGGTTTTGTCCAACTTGTCTCTGGACCTACTCACTGTCACAGTCATACTCTGGACCTAGTTTTGTCCCATGGAATAAATGTTGTGGATCTTAATGTTTTTCCTCATAATCCTGGACTATCGGACCACCATTTTATTACGTTTGCAATTGCAACAAATAATCTGCTCAGACCCCAACAAGGAGCATCAAAAGTCGTGCTTTAAATTCACAGACAACACAAAGATTCCTTGATGCCCTTCCAGACTCCCTCTGCCTACCCAAGGACATCAGAGGACAAAAATCAGTTAACCACCTAACTGAGGAACTCAATTTAACCTTGCGCAATACCCTAGATGCAGTTGCACCCCTAAAAACGAAAAACATTTCTCATAAGAAACTAGCTCCCTGGTATACAGAAAATGCCCGAGCCCTGAAGCAAGCTTCCAGAAAATTGGAACGGAAATGGCGCCACACCAAACTGGAAGTCTTCCGCCTAGCTTGGAAAGACGGTACCGTGCAGTATCGCAGAGCCCTTATTGCTGCTGGATCATCCTATTTTTCCAACTTAATTGAGGAAAATAAGAACAATCCGAAATGTATTTTTGATATTGTCGCAAAGCTAACTAAATAGCAGCATTCCCCAATGAGGATGGCTTTCATTTAAGCAGTAATAAATTCATGAACTTCTTTGAGGAAAAGATCATGATTATTAGAAAGCAAATTACGGACTCCTCTTGAAATCTGCGTATTCCTTCAAAGTTCAGTTGTCCTGAGTCTGCACAACTCTGCCAGGACCTAGGATCAAGAGAGGAACTCAAGTGTTTTAGTACTATATCTCTTGACACTGATGAAAATAATCATGGCCTCTAAACCTTCAAGCTGCATACTGGACCCTATTCCAACTAAACTACTGAAAGAGCTGCTTCCTGTGCTTGGCCCTCCTATGTTGAACATAATAAACTGCTCTCTATCCACCGGATGTGTACCAAGCTCACTAAAAGTGGCAGTAATAAAGCCTCTCTTGAAAAAGCCAAACCTTGACCCAGAAAATATAAAAAACTATCGGCCTATATTGAATTTTCCATTCCTCTCAAAATTTTTAGAAAAGGCTGTTGCGCATCAACTCACTGCCTTCCTGAAGACAAACAATGTATAGGAAATGCTTCAGTCTGGTTTTAGACCAGATTCATAGCACAGACTGCACTTGTGAAGGTGGTAAATTACCTTTTAACTTCTTAAGGTATAGGGGGCAGCATTTTCACTTTTGGATAAAATAGCATGCCCAATTTCAACTTCCAGCTACTCATGCCAAGAATATAAGATATGCATATTATTAGTAGATTTGGATTTTAAAAAACTCTGAAGTTTCCAAAACAACCTAAAGTTGTTTTACAAAAGTAGTTTTGAAATATTTTGGCAAAGTTTATAGGCAACTTTTGAAATATTTTGTAGTGATGTTGCGCATTTTGGAAGCTGTTTTTTTCTGGATCAAACAGGACAAATAAATGGACATTTTGGATATATATGGACGGAATTAATCGAACAAAAGGACCAATTGTGATGTTTATGGGACATATTGGAGTGCCAACAAAAGAAGCTCGTCAAAGGCATGTTTTATATTTGATTTCTGCGTTTGGTGTAGCGCCTGCAGGGTTGAAATATGCTACCCTTTTTGTTTACTGTTGTGCTATCATCAGATAATAGCTTCTTATGATTTCGCCGAAAAGCCTTTTTAAAATCTGACATGTTGGCTGGATTCACAACGAGTGTAGCTTACGTTTAATATCTTACATGTGTGATTTAATGAAAGTTAGATTTTTATATATTTTTATTTTATTTGCCACGCTGCATTTTCCCTGGTTTTTGCCCAAGTGGGACTCAAGCGTCCCCTATACCATAAGAAGTTAATGGCATCAGACCAAGGCTCTACATCTGTCCTCGTGCTCCTAGACCTTAGTGCTGCTTTTGACACCATTGATCACCACGTTCTTTTGGAGAGATTGGAAACCCAAATTGGTCTACAAGTTCTGGCCTGGTTTAGATCTTATCTGTCGGAAAGATATCAGTTTGTCTCTGTGAATGGCTTGTCCTCTGACAAATCAACTGTAAATTTCGGTGTTCCTCAAGGTTCCGTTTTAGGACCACTTTTGTTTTCACTATATATTTTACCTCTTGGGGATGTCATTCGAAAACATAATGTTAACTTTCACTGCTATGCGGATGACACACAGCTGTACATTTCAATGAAACATGGTGAAGCCCCAAAATTGCCCTCTCTAGAAGCCTGTGTTTCAGACATAAGGAAGTGGATGGCTGCAAACTTTCTACTTTTAAACTCGGACAAAACAGAGATGCTTGTTCTAGGTCCCAAGAAACAAAGATATCTTCTGTTGAATCTGACAATGAATCATGATGGTTGCACAGTTGTCTCAAATAAAACTGTGAAGGACCTCGGCATTACTCTGATCTCTCTTTTGACGAACATATCAAGACTGTTTCAAGGACAGCTTTTTTCCATCTACGTAACATTGCAAAAATCCGAAACTTTCTGTCCAAAAATGATGCAGAAAAATTAATCCATGCTTTTGTTACTTCTAGGTTAGACTACTGCAATGCTACCCTGATAAAGCACTAAATAAACTTCAGTTAGTGCTAAATACGGCTGCTTGAATCCTGACTAGAACCAAAAGAATTGATTATATTACTCCAGTGCTAGCCTCCCTACACTGGCTTCCTGTCAAGGCAAGGGCTGATTTCAAGGTTTTACTGCTGGTTTCACTGCTAACCTGGTGGTTAGGTGAATTCCAGGACCGACAAGTGATAGTATCTTGACCTATGATCAGATCAAATGTGACGGAGAAAATCCCCAGTGGGATGGCTTGATCAATAAGCTCTCCCTGTCCTCTTTTAAAATCAATTGTTTATGGGTTCTCCCATCATACAACTATGTCTTAAAGAAATAACAAGGATATTAATATTGACTTTCACCCATGAAAAACATCCCTCTCACTACAAAAGAAAAACCAGCCCCATTGTGTACCACGAGGTCTTGCACCCAGACAAACTAAACAACTTCTTTGCCTGCTTTGATGACAATACAGTGCCATTGACACGGCCCGCTACCAACACCTGCGGGCTCTCCTAAAACATTTAAACGTGTTAACCCTCGCAAGGCTGCTGGCCCAGACGGCATCCCCAGCCACGTCCTCAGAGCATGCGCAGAGCTGGCTGGTGTGTTTACGGACATATTCAATCAATCCTTATCCCAGTCTGCTGTTCCCACATGCTTCAAGAGGGCCACCATTGTTCCTGTTCCCAAGAAAGCAAAGGTAACTGAGCTAAATGACTACCGCCCCGTAGCACTCACTTCAATTGCTTTGAGAGACCAGTCAAGGACCATATCACCTCCACCCTACCTGACACCCTAGACCCACTCCAATTTGCTTACCGCCCCAATAGATCCACAGACGACGCAATCGCAATCACACTGCACACTGCCCTAACCCATCTGGACAAGAGGAATAGCTATGTAAGAATGCTGTTCATCGACTACAGCTCAGCATTTAACACCATAGTACACTCCAAACTCATCATTAAGCTCGAGACCCTGGGCCTCGACCCCGCCCTGTGCAACTGGGTCCTCGACTTCCTGACGGGCTGCCCCCAGGTGGTGAGTGTAGGTAACAGCATCTCCACCCCACTGATCCTCAACACAGGGGCCCCACAAGGGTGCATTCTCAGCCCTCTCCTGTACTCCCTGTTCACCCATGACTGCGTGGCCATGCACGCCTTCAACTCAATCATCGAGTTTGCTGACGACACTACAGTGGTAGGCTTGATTACCAACAACGACGAGACGGCCTACAGGGAGGAGGTGAGGGCCCTTGTAGTGTGGTGTCAGGAAAATAACCTCACACTCAATGTCAACAAAACAAAGGAGATGATCGTGGACTTCAGGAAACAGCAGAGGGGGCAGCCCCCTATCCACATCGATGGGACAGTAGTGGAGAGGGTGGAAAGTTTTAAGTTCCTCGGCGTACACATCACGGACAAACTGAAATGGTCCACCCACACAGACAGCGTGGTGAAGAAGGCGCAGTAGCAGTAGCGCCTCTTCAACCTCAGGAGGCTGAAGAAATTCGGCTTGTCACCAAAAACACTCACAAACCTTTAAAGCTGCACAATCGAGAGCATCCTGTCGGGCTGTATCACCGCCTGGTACGGAAACTGCTCCTCCCACAACCGTAAGGCTCTCCAGAGGGTAGTGAGGTCTGCACAACGCATCACCGGGGGCAAACTACCAGCCCTCCAGGACACCTACACCACCCGATGTCACAGGAAGGCCAAAAAGATCATCAAGGACAACAGCCACCCGAGCCACTGCCGAGCCACCACCCGAGCCACTATCATCCAGAAGGCGAGTTCAGTACAGGTGCATCAAAGCGGGGACCGAGAGACTGAAAAACAGCTTCTATCTGAAGGCCATCAGATATTTAAACAGCCATCACTAACATTGTGTGGCTGCTGCCAACATACTGACTCAACTCTAGCCACTTTTAATACATGTATCACTAGCCACATTGGCACTTAATATAATGTTTACATACCCTACATTACACATCTCATATGTAAATACTGTACTCTATACCATCTACTGCATCTTGACTATGCCATTCGGCCATCACTCATCATATATACTTGTTAGATATTACTGCATGGTCGGAACTAGAAGCACAAGCATTTTGCTACACTCGCATTAACATCTGCTAACCATGTGTATGTGACAAATAAAATTGTGATCCTGACCTGAATTGACCCCATGGAACGCCCTCTCCTATAGAGGACACATATTTCCATCTTTAAATTATTACACAGACCGACTGGATTTTGATGAATAGGAACTGTGACAACCAACCCCCTTCTCAGATCTGAAAGAATTGACATTCAAAGACATTCGTAGGTTCTGTCCAGAAACAACTCCCGGGGCCGAGTCCCTATAACCTGGACAGACACTTCAGTAGACCTCAAATATTTGTCTGGTAGGCCCTAAGCAATATGGTAGTACCTTCTGCTTTCTGATAGTCTTGCTTTCATCTATCCAGTCTTCTCAGATCTATATACAAGTGCCTAAGGAATATAGCTAGATAAGTCTGTCCAACAAAGCACAATTTGGCTTTCTTTTATTTCTCCTCTTGTATAAAATACGATGTACTTTATTGCCATTAACTTACAGAGAATGGAAATGTGCCTTTAGAACCAAACCCCCCCGAGACAAGCATACGCACGCACGCACGCACACACGCACACACACGCACACGCACACACACACACACACACACACACACACACACACACACACACACACACACACACACACACACACACACACACACACACACACACAGTCTTGTATACCTAACCTTGTGGGGACACATTTCAGTCCCATTCAAAATTTTCCCTAAACCCTAAACCTAAATCTAACCCATACCCTTTAACCTATCCCTAACCCTAACCTTAACACTAACCCGAAAATAACCTAACCCTAACCACAAATCTAACCCTAGCTCCTAACCCTATACGTAATTCTAACCCTGACACTAATTCTAACCTTAACACTAATAAACCCCATAGAAATAGCATTTGACCAAACTTCCCAGTTGGTCAAATGTTTGTTTGTTTACTATTCTTGTGGGGACTTCTGGTCCCTACAAGTATAGTTAAATATGTCCACTGACATGTTTAACTATACTTGTAGTATAGTTTAACTTGTAGTATAGTTGAACTATACTGGAAGCAATGGCTGAGGCGCAGCCCAGTGCCCCTGGATACATTTTAGGGAGTTAAGTGCCTTGTTCAGGGACACAATGGAATGTAGGATGATGCCATCAACCCTCCAGTTGCCGGCTCACTCCACACCAAATGTTACTGTCCAACACTCTGGTTGCCGGCTCATGTTCCTGTCTGACCCTCTGGTTGCTGGTTCATGTTCCTGTCTGACTCTCTGGTTGCTGGCTCATGTTCCTGTCTGACTCTCTGGTTGCTGGCTCATGTTCCTGTCTGACCCTCTGGTTGCTGGCTCATGTTCCTGTCTGACTCTCTGGTTGCTGGCTCATGTTCCTGTCTGACTCTCTGGTTGCTGGCTCATGTTCCTGTCTGACTCTCTGGTTGCTGGCTCATGTTCCTGTCTGACCCTCTGGTTGCTGGCTCATGTTCCTGTCTGACCCTCTGGTTGCTGGCTCATGTTCCTGTCTGACCCTCTGGTTGCTGGCTCATGTTCCTGTCTGACTCTCTGGTTGCTGGCTCATGTTCCTGTCTGACTCTCTGGTTGCTGGCTCATGTTCCTGTCTGACCCTCTGGTTGCTGGCTCATGTTCCTGTCTGACCCTCTGGTTGCTGGCTCATGTTCCTGTCTGACTCTCTGGTTGCTGGCTCATGTTCCTGTCTGACCCTCTGGTTGCTGGCTCATGTTCCTGTCTGACCCTCTGGTTGCTGGCTCATGTTCCTGTCTGACCCTCTGGTTGCTGGCTCATGTTCCTGTCTGACCCTCTGGTTGCTGGCTCATGTTCCTGTCTGACTCTCTGGTTGCTGGCTCATCTTCCTGTCTGACCCTCTGGTTGCTGGCTCATGTTCCTGTCTGACTCTCTGGTTGCTGGCTCATGTTCCTGTCTGACCCTCTGGTTGCTGGCTCATGTTCCTGTCTGACCCTCTGGTTGCTGGCTCATGTTCCTGTCTGACTCTCTGGTTGCTGGCTCATGTTCCTGTCTGACTCTCTGGTTGCTGGCTCATGTTCCTGTCTGACTCTCTGGTTGCTGGCTCATGTTCCTGTCTGACTCTCTGGTTGCTGGCTCATGTTCCTGTCTGACTCTCTGGTTGCTGGCTCATGTTCCTGTCTGACTCTCTGGTTGCTGGCTCATGTTCCTGTCTGACCCTCTGGTTGCTGGCTCATGTTCCTGTCTGACCCTCCGGTTTGCTGGTCACCCTCTGGTTGCTGGTCACCCTCTGGTTGCTGGTCACCCTCTGGTTGCTGGTCCGTCTCTCTAACCGATAGGCTACCTGCCGCCCCCATTATCATGCCTCAATTCCTCTAAAACAGTCTGACTGGTTAATGTCTCCCTCTTTATGACCACATAATATTTGTCACACAAAGAGGTGATCATGCAAATCATGCTGCAAATACTCGGCAGCAATGTTTACTATGTCTTACAGCTAAATTTCATACAGGGAATTACAGCAGGGACCTGGTCATAAAGGGAACTTTTTGAGGGTCTGAGGGCCCATGCCAAATCTTTTCAGACTCCTGAGAGGAAAGAGACTCTGTCGTGCTCTCTTTACAACTGTGTGGGTGTTAGTGGACCATGTTAATTCCTTAATGATGTGGACACCGAGGAAGCTCTCGACCCAATCCACTACAGCCCCATTGATGTGGATGGGGGCGTACTCGCCCCTTCGTTTCTTGTGGTCCACGATCAGCTCCTTTGTCTTGCTGACATTGAGGGAGAGGTTGTTGTCCTGGCACCGCACTGCCAGGTCTCTGACCTCCTCCCTGTTGTCGGCCTCTTCGTCGTCGGTGATCATTCCTACCACCGTCGTGTCATCAGCAAACTTGATGATGGTGTTGGTGTTGTGCGCAGCCACACAGTCATGGGTGAACAGGAAGTACAGGGAGGGAATAATCACACACCCCTGAGGGGCCCCCGTGTTAATGGTCACCATGGCGGATGTGTTGTTGCCTAAACTCACCAGGATCCAGTTTTAGAGGGAGGTGTTCAGTCCCAGGTCCTGAGCTTGGTGATGAGCTTGGAGGAGACTATGGTGTTGAATGCTGAACTGTGGTCAAGGAACAGCATTCTTACATAGGTATTCCTTTTATCCAGGTGGGTGTGGACAGTATGGAGTGTAATAGAGATTGTGTCATCTGTGGATCTGTTGGGGCGCTATGTGAAATGGAGTGGGTCCAGGATGTTTGGGATGATGGTTTTGATTTGAGCCATGACCAACCTTTCAAAGCATTTCATGGCTATAGATGTGAGTGCTACAGGGCGATAGTCATTTAGGTAGGTTACCTTGGCATTCTTGGGCACAGGATGTCTCATGATCTGACAAACACCGCCATAGCTTGGCCATCTTCCACCGCAAATGTGAAGGCCGACATCGGTGGATCTGGTGGATTGAGATGCAGCCCATGCGATATCTCTAGCTTAAATTGACAGATTTTGATGGGATTTTTAAAATTATGTTACTCAGATTGATGCACAGGCGAGTCAATAGGTCTTAATCACATCGGCTATGGAGAGCGTGATCACACAGCCACCGGGACCAGCTGGTACTCTCATGGATGGTTCAGTGTTGCTTGCCTCAAAGCGAGCATCGAAGGCATTTAGTTCGTCTGGTAGGTTTGTGTCGCTGGGCAGCTTGTGGCTGGGTTTCCCTTTGTATTCCGTGATAGTTTGCGAGTCCTGCCACATCCGACGAGCGTCAGAGCCGGTGTAGTAGGATTTGGTCTTAGTCCTGTATTGACGCTTTACCTGTTTGATGGCTTGTCGGAGGTTGTAGTAGGATTTGGTCTTAGTCCTGTATTGACACTTTACCTGTTTGATGGCGTGTCGGAGGTTGTAGTGGGATTTTTTTATAAGCGTCCGGATCAGTGACCTGCTCCTTGAAAGCTGCAGCTCTAGCCTTTAGCTCAGTGTGGATGTTGCCTGTAATCCATGGCTTCTGGTTGGGATATGTATGTACGCTCACTGTGGGGATGACCACATCGATACACTAATTGATGAAGCTGGTGACTGATGTGGTAAACTCCTCAATGTTATCGGATGAATACTGGGACATTTTCCAGTCTGTGCTAGCAAAACAGTCTGTAATCATACTGTAGTCGTACTGTAATCATAATGTCTGTAATCATACCGTTGTCATACTGTAATTACAACACCTGTAATCATCCCGTTTGTAATTATGCGGTCTGTAATCATAATGTCTGTAATCATACAGTCTGTAATCATACTGTAATCATGCTGTCTGTAATCGTACTGTAATCATTCTGTCTGTAATTATACTGCCTGTAATCATGCTGTCTGTAATCATACTGTCTATAATCATACTGTTTGTAATCTTACTGTAATCCTACTGTCTGTAATCATACTGTCTATAATCCTACTGTTTGTAATCCTACTGTCTGTAATCATACTGTAATCATACTGTTTGTAATCATGATGTCTGTAATCATAGGGTCTGTGATCATACTGCCTGTAATCATACTGTAATCATAATGTGATCATACTGTCAGTTATTATAATGTAGTCACACTGAAATCACACTGTCTGTAATCACATCGCCTGTGATCATACTGTAATCACAATGTATGTAATCATATCGTCTGTAATCATACGCTAATCACAATGTGTGTAGTCATATGTATATAATCATACTGTAATCATTCTGTGATTGTGCTGTCTGTAATCATACTGTAATCATATTGTAATCATACTGTCTGCAATCACACTGTAATCATGGTGTCTGTAATCATATGGTAATCATGCTGTCTGTAATAATACTGTAATCATACTTTCTGTAATCATACTGTAATAATAATGTCTGTAATCATACTGTAAACGTACTTTCTGTAATCATACTATAATCATGCTGTAATCATACTGTCTGTAATCATAGTGTAATCATACTATCTGTAATCATAGTGTAATCATACTGTCTGTAATCATCGTCTGATCTTGCTGTGATGATGGAGGCTGAATATATGCGTGTGTGTGTGTGTGTGCATGCGTGTGCCCCCCTGGGGTACCGTGTCTTTGTTATACTCGGCCTTGTCTCAGGATGGTAAGTTGGTGGTTGAAGATATCATGGTGTGGGGGATGTGCTTTGGCAAAGTGGGTGGGGTTATATCCTTCCTGTTTGGCCCTGCCTGTGTATGGGGCAACCCACCCCTCCTGTCTCACCTCCAGTATTTATGCTGTTTGTGTCTAGTCTTTGTCTTCCTACTGTCCTATTAGTGTGTTTAATTCTCTCCTTTGTCTTTCTTTCCTCTTCAGGACCTGAGCCCTAGGACCATGTCCCAGGACTACCTGATGTGCTGTCCCCAGTCCACCTGGCCATGCTCCTGCTGCACCACTGCATAAGGCTCATAAAGTGTCTCCAGGGCTGGAGTTTCCTGTTCTGCCTAATTATTCACCATCTGGTCAATCACATCTTGGTCATGTTCTGTAATCACACAGCCAGAAGAGGACTCTGCCCGGTTCCTCTCTAATTTTGGCAGGGAGTTTTTCCGCCTGCTTTTACACCTCATTGTTTGCTGTTTGGGGTTTTAGGCTGGGTTTCTGTACAGCACTTTGAGATATCAGCTGATGTACGAAGGGCTATATAAATAAATTTGATTTGATTTGATTTGATTTGTGCATGCGTGTGTGGGGTGTGTTTGTGTATGTGTGTACATGTGTAGGATGTGTGTGCGTCATGCCTG